>NC_043756.1:24585122-24615122 GCF_902148845.1 Salarias fasciatus
CACACACACACACACACACACAGAGGTATTGTAGCTGTCTTTCCATTAGGCCCGTCTGTCATGGAAAGGTGTTGTAGTCCTATAGTGGCCCATCCTAATAGAAGCAGGTAAGTGGCAATGTGTCTTGGAGGGCTATTACAGTCGTGGGTTTGTGTGTGTGTGTGTGTGTGTGTGTGTGTGTGTGTGTGTGTGTGTGTGTGTGTGTGCGCGCGCGTGCGCACGCATAGTTCTCACATCGGATTCTGTTCTGCACCGTTTTGATTTCCCCTCTGAAATCACCAGCTGTACCTGCTCAGCACCAGCACACACAGTCAAACACACACACACACACACACACACACACACACACACACACACACACACACACAGAGAGTTTAATTGTAATGGGTTTTCTTGTAGGTCGCATAACACAAGCTGTCTATTCCTCCATCACAGCTGAAACGAAGGGGAATATTTCAGTTGTCCGTGTGGGAGGGGAAAAAGTAACCTGCAATAGATTTTTCTTTCTCTCTGTTGCCTCCATTTTCTTGGTCGTCATTCATTTATTTCTGTTCCAGCTCAACCTTACCTTTTCTTTTTTTCTTTTCATTCCCTTTGTAATACTTTGTGTGTGTGTGTGTGTGTGTGTGTGTGTGCGTGTGTGTGTGTGTGTGTTTCACTTTCATTTTGGGGGCCTGCTCCACTCTTGGAGTAAAGCGTTCTGTGTGGCACTGAAATGATGGATCCCGCCATGTTCTCCAACCGTCCGCGCTGTGGTTTTTTTCGAGCTGTGGCTGCAGTCCGGCCAAAGTTAGGGTGTGTGTGAGAAAATCTGTACTGATGGGCTTTGGCAACGCACCATGTCAATATGAGATTCCCATTGGTGCAGTGGTGAAAAGTGCTGCTGAGAGATTAATACATCATGGAAACTGGAAACTGCCACTCTGTTGCTTTTAAAACTCAGTGGGGAAAAACAATCCAACTTAACACAACAAAGTGTTTCAGTAAAAGTTTGTGGAAATGTCAACTCATATTTTCTAGTCCCTCATATAATAAAGAAGCTGTAAACTCAAGACACTTTCTTCTTTCAGTGATTTGGCCATTTATGTTGCATCAAGCAGGCTGGTGACAACTATTTGGTTCTGAAAATCCATATTTGGATCCCACTACTGTAAGATTTCTAATTGTTAAGATGGCCTCTGACAAGCCCAGGATGGCCAGCACGCCTGAGAAGGACAAATAAACAGCCCAAAGTCTTCCAGACCTCTTCTATTTATTCCTAACACCAGGACACAGTGACAGCATCTGACCTCCACAGACAACAGGCAAACCTGGTGCATCTACTCAAATCCTTTGAATAGGTAGGACCAAACCACCCATGTGAGATTTGGAGGGTTATGTTCAATTACATTGTCAGTCATTTCATTAGTGCTGTTTACAGTTAACATACCCTATTTATATTCATTGTACAATAACAATTAGTCCTGCCTTATCCATCTTAAGTTATCCATTAAGCTTCCTTTAAACCATACATTACAAATTCCCCAGTGACACCTCCCCTCCCTCGGGTTCCACTTGGGCCAGTCCAATAAGTGTGATGATGTGCAGCTGACCTGCACTCACATGGGCATGCCTCCATGCCAGTGTCCCAGCCAATCACCTCAAACAAAGAGAACTGATGAGAAGTCAATTAAACAGATGTGTGTGCAAACTAACTAAATAAGGATCCAATCTTCAGTTGTTAACACAATACCATGTGTAAAAGAAATGCAATGTATAAACTCAAATGTAGACCCAAATGAATGTGTGAGAGACAGAAACTAAATGAAAATGAACAAAATAGAATGGAGGTGGCAGAATACACCTGATCAGTGAGGACTGGCTGCCAACTTTCTCACATGACCAAATATTCAGATATTCAGGTACAGTTCTAGTGAATGGACACTCAAAACACAATGAAAAGTTTGTTTCAATAAAGTAGGTTTAAACTTGTGTTTCAGCTACTGTCACTAGCTGTACTTATGTCTCTGGAACCTAATTTTTTTTTTTTTTTGAAGGTGATTACATAGATTTGGAGTAAATTGAGCCACAGGTTACTCAGTTTGGGTGATTAGCTTCAAAAAGTTTGGCTTTTCCTTGATCCAGTTGGAGCCATTTTCAAAAAGCTGCATTTTCAGGAGCTGCGTGTTCCACTCTCGTGTAAACGAACAAAACGCTGCGAATGTTTTGAAAACTTGAAAACGTTGTCATGTAAATGGGGCCTCAATCAAATAAATGCTGTTCACAGGAAGAAATGTGTCGTACTAATGACTCAACCCATCATCGCTGAGTGATGATTGGGTTATTATCACATTCTGTCTGGATAGATGGTTACATAACGGCATTCAGACCGGTAGCTCACAACTAACACAACCCACCGACTGCTCTACCTGCTTTTCGGTTTTAAGGTAGCTTTCATGTCTGAGATAACTTATTAATATCTACCCCTCTTAAATGTAAAAAGTGAGTTAAATTTGCAATTTTATCAAACAGTGAGCTTCTTTGAATGTGAGTTTACTGTTAATCACATCAGCTTCTCTCTCAGTGCGTTAGAAGTCGCAGTTCTGCTTTAGCCTTTAGCAGACGTAAGGAGAGTTGATGTGTTTCGTCCGGTCTGCTGGAGCTTTATTCACTATTTTATCCAGCCTTCTCCTTTTTTTAACAGACACGATTTGCAATCAAATTACAGAACGCTATGAATTTTTGCACATTCCAAAGAGTCAAAGTGGAAAAATTCAAAACGTTATTATGAAAAAGTACTTTGTTTTGGCCACATCACTCTGAACTTGATCGTTTCACACACACACACACACACACACACACACACACACACACACACACACACACACAAACACACACACACACACCCATTGTTTCTCGTCAGCCAGCATGCCATTAGTAAATGAGCAGTCATTTTCTTCAGCGTTTGGTTTTTGAAAGGCTTACTTTGGTGCTACAGAAACTTTTATGAATCTAATGCGTGCATGGAGGCTTGAATAAAACTTAACACTGGCTGATTTCAAAATGAAAACTGTGTGAAATTGTGAAAATGTTAGAAAATTGTGAGAGCTGTGGGCTGTTGCCCCCTACAAATATTATTCTGGTTGTGAGAGTTTGCTATTTAAAAAGAGAAATTGCTGTCGCCAAGCTTCAAGCTAAAATCTTGGGTTGCTGTGCTTTTAAAAGCAGTGATTTGACAGCACTGGCTGATAGAATGGGTCAATTTCTGCTTGAGCTAATTGGTGGTGACAGTGAAATCCTGCTGCAGAACCGAGCAACGTCAAAATATAACCCCACCTGATTAGAAAAGTATGCTCTGAATGACTGACAGCCAACTTTTTCAAACATCCTGAATGATTAAATGTTGGAAAGGGCTTCATGTGGACTTTAAAAAAAACCAACATGTTCTTATATATGAAAATACGACTAAAACATTCACTTCCAGCTATTTTGTTTGCTCACCTGATACCTTTCGGTATTCCCTGCAGGCGTCGATAAGAGGAGGAAAAGGCCAAACAAGCCCTGTAGTTTGTTTATTCTGATCTGTGTTGAGTAAAACCTGAAGGTGAGGTAGTCTGGCATTACACCTGGATCCCGTTTAAACCCCCGCAGTGTGTTTCTCCCTCAGTCCTCATGTTGTTCTTCGGCTTTGCCCTTATTGCTTCACTTCCCAACAGATGGATCCAAAATGCAACAGGAGAGCCGAGGGAGACGGGCGCAGCGAGCGGAGGGGAGGCAGCACTGCGAAGGATTAAAGAGGGAAAAGCTGAGGAGACCCAGGAGGAGAGGGAAGGACAGCAGAGCCGCCTGCAGGAAGCAGAGGCAGCAAGGCGACAAAAGGGCTCAGCTTTGTTTATAACACCCTCCAACTATTGTTAGTCCAGAGCTTCAGCCGCCTCGGGTGTGATTTGGCATGCAGCAGTGAGTCGCAGTGTAACCTGTGTGTGTGTGTGTGTGTGTGTGTGTGTGCGTGTGTGTGTGTGTGTGTGTGTGTGTGTGTGTGTGTGTGTGTGCCCACTCTGAAGTACATAACTCCCGGCTGAAAGGTGCCAACGTGCTTTGTGCAATTTCGTTGTTTGTGTTTGTGAGTTCATATTGTGACTGAGGCTGTTTTTGATTGGTTGAGGGGCGTACTTTCACTGGGAAGTCTTCAAAAGTGAAGGAGGAAAATGTTTTGGGGCTCGCTGGCTTGAGCCTGTCCAACCTAACACTGGAATAGAGGCAAAGATTTTCAAAATTCAGCCCTGTATTAATAAATAAATTTTAAATATGTACGTGTATCCAATGACTTGAACCATCTTCCATTTTAACTAAAATATATTCATTTGTTTTTCCAGAAATTAAGAATCGCTAGATTTGCTCATATTCTGGTCTCATGCCTGCTGTGTTGAGGCATGTGATGACTGATCCTCATCCTGAGGGCGTGACCCGCCACAAACCTGCCGACAGGCCATGAAAATGAGAGCGAGACACAAACTTCAATTTCAAAAAAATGTTCATACATTCTCCCAGACGTTCCAGAGTTTAGCTTACGTGCATTACGTGTTCATGAATGCTCCATGATGGCAAGGTTCAGCGTGAGTTGGCAGTGTCTCTGCCTCATGATGGGGGGCGCTTTAGAGACCAGAGACTCTGATGCTACTCTTCCAACAGCAATTTCATTGTATGTATGAAAGCATAATGAAAGCATATATGCATCATGAAAATAAAAGGATTCTGATGATTAGTCTCATTTGATTTTTGTTAATCGAGACTTCAAAACTGCTTTGAACTCTTGTCACATTTGTTGTATTTCATTAGTCATTTTAGATACAACAAAGTCCATCAACTTGGTTCTTGTTGAAAACAAACAGCCACAAGGTGTTCATTGTAGTTCTGAATGTAAAGCATCAGTCATGCCCTTCAGTGACTCATTAAGTCTTCAAATGAAAATATTACATCGTGATGACTTTTTTTATATCAAAGTCTGGATACATGAGCAGCCATTCCTATTTAACTGGTGCCTAAAGCCAGAAACTCTGGTCGAAGGCCTGAGTGAGTTTACTGAAAGAACCATGTAATAAACTATGTAATATAATTCCTAACATGTCTGAGGGCTGTTTTGTGATGGCATGTGGGATTAAATCCAACCTGAAATCAAATGAAAGAAATTAATTGGGTGGACAAGATTAATGGTTTGAGAACTGATCAAATCAAAATACTATAAAGATGAGTCCCCGGATTTTCAGATAGAAAATTACAGTAATAGCTTCAGTCCCCAGCTTTAATTAAACCTTAATTGTCATAACTGAGATGCATTTTGGGTTTTGTCTTGAGGGTTTTCCACATTAGTTCCTTTATCTCATTGGAAATAGGTTGATTCAGAATTCATTGTTCATTAAACAGTGTTTAGAAATCTCTGCAACAACCTGTCTGGGTTGTCCAGTAAGATTTTACAATTTAGTGGAAATGTGCAGTTTCCATGTTGTTCAATTTCATTTGAAGCTTTTATTTTACCTGATTGGTACTCTCTCACATCGCTGATATGATTCTTAAAATCCACACACAAAATGCTGAAGTCCAAGACTCACTCTTCAGATGCAATGAAGACAAGAATTCTGCATTTCCTTTTGCTATTGCAACAAATCAGAGCTCATTGTTTGCAAATCTGACACACACTGTGTGTTATAATAAGGTCTCATATATTTGACTTTGGAACTTGAAAACAGAGGTACTGCTTTGTTGTTGTAGTTTGATTTTCTGTGCAGAAGAATAATTAATAAAATAATTATATCTATCCAGAGATATTTTTTTGTAAGCTGATTGTTGAAAACAAATTAGATTAAGCATAAAAGAACATGTAGATCTTATATTGGTTATAGAGAGATGTAACTTAATTTTATGTTCAGACAGAACAGGCACACTTTAAATATAAGCCGATATAATTCATAATTCAGTTTTTTTTTTTTTTGTATTCTATTTGACTGTAAAGTATCTTCAGTTTTGGGGTGCTTTTTATTAGCTTGTTTTTGTTTTAAAATAAATCACCTGAAATTTAATTAGTTTAACTTTGATCGCTTGGCTAACTTGATTTGTAAAAGAATTTGTGTTGAAATCATTTGTGCATCTTCCTATAATTTCAGATGATAAAAGATGGTTGAGGAATTTAATAAAAAGGTGCATTAAGTTGTGATACAGATATTTCACCAGTTTATATCAATCTTCTTTGCACTGGCTTATTATTCATTGATTTTTCAGTTATTTTGCTCTATTTATGTTTCTCCTTACAAAACCCATATTAAACATTACAGCCTCACTTAAGCAGTAATTATAAATTATTTGGCATCTTGGAGCAGCAAAAACAGGCTATAAATACAACCTGACACCTCCTGAAGTTGATATGAAAGCTTTGTTGGCAAACATTTGGTTTGCAGCAACATTAAATTATCATGCCCTTTAATTTGCACATTCAGATCTGGACAGCAACAAACTGCAGCACTGAGTAACAGTGTTGCTTCACAGCTATTACAAGCTGATCTCCATATAAAGACACTGACGAAGAAAAACTCCTGAAGGAGCTGTAAGACAGGAGCACAGAAATTAGTTTTATAATAGGAAGGACAGAAAATCAAAGAATAGATGTTTTTTGGCTTTTGACTGAACACTCCACCCCAGATCGGAGTCACGTGTGCACGTGCACGTGTACACGCACATCCTGACCTCCCATTCACTTTCAATGCAGCCTGTGAAAATCAAGAGTCTGATGTTCCCTGGGAACTAAGAGATATGTGTTGTCACGAAGCGCCTTCATTGACAATCACAGCGAGGGCACAAAGCTTAAGTGTGTGCGTGTGTGTGTGTGTGTGTGTGTGTGTGTGTGTGTGTGTGTGTGTGTGTGTGTGTGCGTTCTCGTATTTCTATCCTTGTTGGGGCCAAATGTCCCCACAAGGATAGCAAAACGTGGAACGACGTGCCTTGTGGGGACCTTTTTCCGGTCCTAAGTAGGAGAAACAGTGTTTTCTTGACCATGTTGTTGTTACTGAAAAAAGTAAAAGTGCAAAAACATTTCTTTAGGGTTAGGCTTTGTTGTGGTGTGGGTTAGGGTTAGGGTAAGGGTTAGGGTTAGGGGCTAGACATGAATGGGAGTCAATGGAAGGTCCCCACAAGGATAGAAATACGAGACTGGGCGTGTGTGTGTGTGTGTGAGAGAGAGAGAGAGAGAGAGAGAGAGAGAGAGAGAGAGAAAGCGACCTTGTTGCACCTCACTGAGAATTACCAAAGTGACAGAAGGAAATTGAAAAAAAGAAAGTGAAAGAAAAAAAAGTAAACTACCGTATATTCAAAACACAGGAAATGCCAACAATTACTTCTTTTTTTCCAAAAGTGATAACCTGTAACATCACAGACTCACGATGAGAATCAGAAAATAGATGAGAAAGTTCAACTAAACAAAACTGAAAACATAAGATAATTTTAATGAAACTTTATTTCTCTTTAAAATTATAGGAAGTGGAACAAGAACATGACATGCTAGGAATGCATAAAAGCAACTTATAGAGACAGACACAGCATGACACTATCATGGTGTGAAGGAGATTAGTCAAGACCAGGCGCCAACCTCCACTGGTGAAACTTAATCTGATGCGGAAGCACCGAAAAGCTGTAGTTCCAGGGAAATGCCAGCAGGAGGCTGATCATGTTGGTTTCAAAAAGAGCCCGAGTCTTATTGGAATCCATTCAAAATGCTGGTTTTCACAGTGAAAATAAACACAAAAGCGCCTGGCTTCAGAACATGTTCTGGTCTCTATTGCTACTTGTCACCACCATGTTGGCTTGACCAGAGTCCAATTTTCATATAAATCATCTGTCGATTTTATTTTATGAGTTGAAGTTTTTATGCAAATGGATCGCCCTATCACAGCGCCTCATCTTTCCACGTGATGCGCTCACGTGACAGGCTTGATCAATCACATTTAGATCCAGTTTCAAATGTTCAATATGGAGACATCCTGCTCAAATTCTCAAAACGATATTTCAGAATGCTATGGGGGACATCACATTCATCCATCTTTTATATAGATGGAGAACAAAACCAGAACATCACAAGACCAAGACTTTAAGAACCAACACTATAATAAGCAAAGATCAAGTCAAGACCAAGACCTTGAAAATGTGGCCTTGTAATGAAGACCGGTTTCAAGTACAGTACCTCTAGTGGAGATAGACAGCTAAAGGACAGAAAGGACCAATAGAAAGCAAGTCCAGTGTAGAGCCCAACAGTCTAAAAGGTTTTAGAGAAGTTTCCTGTAGGAGATCAATAAAGTCTGTGTTTTCTATTAATCGATTCAGTTGAATATGCCCTAGTTGTGATCATCAGATTAAATCGGTGAAAACTCTGGGCTATCTGCTGCTGGAACTGGCACCGACCAGTGGCATCCTGAATGAGTTTCCAGTCTTCCACAAAGTAAACAAAGAGAGAAACAAACATTTTAACATGGTAACTGGTCCCAGACTATAGACCAGATGAGGTTTTAAGACAGCAGTCCAACTTGAAGTGAACCTTATCAACAAGTTAAAAGGAGCTCACACGTGATACCCAACAACACATGAGAGGATAACAGGATCTCATGCAATATTGTGTTCAGCACACAGGTTGGACTCATCAAATCAGTTCAAGTGGACCTTTTTCGAACTGTAGGAGAAAAATAGAGTACCTGGAGTAACTCTTCTCAGAAAACCTTCAACCAGGGACATTTTTATGTGCAAATGCCTAACCATTACAAATCGCTGAGAACAACCTCACAGAAATGTGCCTCACAGCCAGCGTAGCTTCATAGCTTGGTGTCACATGTTTGAGCTTCCTGGCTCACAGCTCCAGTCACGTTGTGTTTCCGCTCCACAGTGTGTGATTATAAAGCAGCTCCCATCCATCCCTCCCTGTGCACACATCTGAGATTTTAAACTAATGAACATCACCTCGGAATCATATTATTTTCACCCCCCATCGTTCTCTTCTTCTCACAGAGCTCCTTCTGCTCCTGCGTATATTTTTTGGCCTTCTTCCTGTTCCTTTCATTCACAGGGTTGTTCAGAAGCGGCATAAACAAAGCTTTGATCACCACGCAAAATCAGGAACAATCTGGGTTAGATTTTCTGTGTCACTGCTGTTTTCAAACATTGTCTCCAATGCCTCTTTACCAACTATTTTCCATTGTCTCTCGTCATTCTTTCCCTGATTGTTTACTGGCCTTCATGTTTCTAACTTTTCTTTTTCTTCTTGCTTACCTGCTTTGACCCGACCTTGGTTCGATCGCCCTGCACGCTGGCAGTCGTCAGTAGAGCCGGAGCTGACAGCTATAAAATCGATGGGCCACCTCGCCGTGACAAAGATTTGGCATTGTCACCGTTTTGTTTCTGAACTGTCATACAACAAAGAGCAGGAGGCACCAGGCGGGGTGGAGACACAGCAGCCGGACCAAGGAAAGATGAGAAATCCATGCAAAGGGAGGCAGTGAACAGCCAAAAGAAATGTTTTCTTTCCTGTCATTGACACAACTTTGTGTGGATATGAACAGCACCACAGCTATTGAACCTCTTTACATGCATTCTCTGCTCTTTCGTCGGTTTGTTGGTTGGTTGGTTGGTTGGCAACATTACGGAAAAAGTTATGGAAGGATTGCAATGAAACTTTGTGAAAAAGTGGGTCTTGGGCTAACTTAGAATCCATTAAATTTTGGTGATGATCCGGATCACTGTCTGGATCCATTAATTTTTTTAAAGGATTCTTTATCATTGAGAGATAGGGCAGTCTTTGACACTGATTTCACCTGTGGCGGAGGTCTGCACTCTCTGAGTGCCAAATTCTAGTTTATTCATATGTGGTCCTTTGAAATGTGATTCAAAGGGTCACAAACATCAAGTATTGTTCTGACATGAAGCCTCAAACTTTGTTCATGACCTCTGAAACTAAAGCTGGAGACAATATAATCTTTAAACCCTTTAAAGGGCACTTTATGAAATCTGACTAATTTTATCCCAAACTCAGGGGTGTTAAACATGGAACTGGAACACAAGAGGCTCCAGTCTGGCCTGAAAACAACCAAAACATTGTAAAAATTTCAAAGAAAGCACTGATTTTTTTTTCTAACTAAACTTTTAACAGACATAACACAACGCTGACGCTCGCACTGAGATGCTACAGTGAAGGCTAGCTCTCTGTGAAAATGCCAACTTGGTAAACTTGGTTTTATGTTGAGATTGAAGTTATTTTTGGCTGTAATTATGTGGTTTTGTGCAAATAAAAACATCTTCATCATGTATGTGCTGCAACACAACAGAGAAAAACTGGTGAGAAGTTCACTTCCAGCCTGGTGAGAAAGACACAGGCTTCCCTCATTCCCATAAATGTACTTTGATGAACTGACGCTTGCTTCTTTCACCAGACATTCTCTGAAAAATGGCAAAAAAAAAAACAACAGCTTGTACTGAGATGTATAAATGTACATGTTAAATTAGTTGTATCCAAAAATTATAAATAAAAACATTTGGCTTCCAAGTACATTATTTCCTCCATTTAAAGCAGGGGTGGGGAACCCTGGTCCTGGAGGGCCGCAAACCTGCATGTTTTCCATGTCTCCCTGCTTCAACACACCTGAATCGAATCAAGACTCATGGCCAAGTCCAGCAGAAAGCCAGATAACGAGCCTCATTGCAATCAGCTGTGTTGAAGCAGGGAGACATGGAAAACATGCAGGTTTGCGGCCCTCCAGGACCAGGGTTCCCCACCCCTGATTTAAAGTCATGAAAGCCCTGGCTTGATTTTATTTGACACAGCTTGAGAATCTTGAGTGAAAAAAACAAAAATGTTATCACTAATCATGAAGAACCTGTATTTTCTGAAATAAGTGGAAAAACTAGCTGGTGTTTATTATTGCCACTGCTGCGAGAAAGTTAAAATGCAAAAATGTTCTCCTCACCTGAATCTTTCAGTTTGCAAAATGAACCAAACAACAACCATGTGATAATATTCTTCTTTGCCATCCTCACAATCCTGATAAAAAAATTAAATAAATAAAATCCACATGAAGCTATAAGCAAATATATATGAACCTAATTAAACCCAATATTAGCCAGCATTGTTTTGATGAATGTAGTTTTTTGTCAGTTTATTGATTGGTTTAATTCATGGAAAAAATTATTTAAAATGATCAACAATCATAATTGTGAAGGTAACCCTGCAGTTACATTTTTCCTCTATAATTAATTATATCCAGCCAGTCACAAACAAATGAAAGCAACTGCAGCATAATTACTAATTATCATTACTGAGTGAGACCAAATTTACAAGCTACAATGCAGTAAATGTTTTGTTGTTGCTGCTTTTGATTGTGGATGAGGCTCTTTATTTTTCAGTCACCATCCCCACCTTGTACTAATCTCCTGGCTTCAGTCTCCACTTGTCACCGCCCACACTAATGTTTCTCTCTGAAGCCTGTTTCTCACTCCAGAAGCAACTTTTCCGTGTCGTCCACACCGATGTAGACGCAGGTGAACATGCCTGCAAACCCAGCACATTATAGACTCCATGTGACTGACACTCAGCCTGACACTGAGAATTGATAACTAATCAGCTCCACACACTCACACACAAGCAGGGGCCATATAGCAGTAACACACACACACACACACACATCACAATGTAATTGTCAGTGATTGCATCTGGATACCTGCCCATTCTTCCACTGATTAGCCACAAATAGCTGTTGGCTACCGTGTTGCCTAAAGCACCAAAACATCAACAACAAGTATCTCATTACTTACCCACACACTGTTTCTGCCTTGATGTGAAATATTTTTCTTCACTGTCTGCTTAAAGGTCACATTAAAGCTGTTAATTCTCTGTATTTCTTGCAGTTCACCTCCTCACAATTTTCCTTCAAACTTTTAGTGGTTGTTGTTGTTTTCCACAGTGAGTGACTGTCGCAGATCCTCTGTAGTACATTCAAAGTGCTTCCCGACCCCTAGATCACCACAAACCATTGATAGATCACTACAGAAAAAAGGAAGAAAGAAAAAAAACATTCATCAAAAGGTGCGCTTGGGAGAAAAACAACTTTTTTTTCTTGTTCTTGTTTTGTTTTTTCCCAGACACAGGGTTTAGATGGGGTGCTACAAACGTCTGCCTGGCGCCTTTTGGCCTTTGGTGTGAGGAGATATTATTATGCCGATGATACAATAATGTAATAAAGCAGTTATCATCCTGACGAGAGCAAGAAACAAACAGAGATAAAGAGCGACGGGGAGAAAAGAGGGGAATTTCTCCTCCATTAAAATGCAAAGGGCTACTTGTTCCTTGGGGCACACAAACAAGTGGGAGAGGCGACGAGGAGGAGGAGAAGGAGGAGGAGGCAAATAAATGAAGAAAGGAGAAAACGAGAATGAGAGGAGAGGAGAAGATGGGCTGGTGGCGTTGATCAAAGTGTGAATATTCTCAGCACTCTCCTCTCTGAGATTAAATACTAATTACTCTCAACAGCTGCTCAGTGAGCTCGCTAAGACTCATTATCACAATGTACTACATGTGTACCACTTTAGAAATGCAGGGCTTCACTGCTAAACAAGGCGTACACCAAGGGGACAGCACTTTGCTGAATGTGATTATTCCTACAGGAAATAAGAAGGTATTACAACTGTTTGGTGCAAACCTTTATGAAAAACACAGTTTTATCACCAATACAATATAAGTTTGTCACCAGTGAGGTAATTATGTTTCAGTTATTGAAAGAGATTCAGATCAGTTTAGTGAAGCAGATCAGACTGAGTGAGTGACAATGCACAATAAGCAGATTTTCAAATGTTTCTGATTTCTGTGCTTTCCTGATTTATTTCCTGATTGCATTTATTCTTGTGATAAATTTTACTTTGATGCACTGTTTAAACTGAAATATCAGGAAAAGACGAAACTGAGAAAAAAGTCAACAGCACAGAGAAGAGATCATGTCAAAATTTTTTATTGATGTCTTCATATCATTACAATTTACTTGCCCGTTTCAAGACAGCAAAGATCACTGTGTCTTTACGGTAAATAGGAAAGATAGCTGAAAACAACACTAAATACAGACCCTTTCCAAAAAATTTGAATATCATAGAAAAGTTTATTTATTTTTCATAATCCCATTCAAAAAGGTAAACTTTCTTGGATTATAGATTCAGGGCCCATGATTTAAATGATTTTCAAGTATTCATTTGTTTATTTTTATATAATTTGGGCTTCCAGCTCATGGAACCCACAAAAACAGGAATTAAAAAAAATAGAATTCTGTAAGTAAATCAGCATTCACCTCCCATTTTTTGCAGAAAAAAAGACAGAAATTAGAATCACATTAAATCAATCAGAATATGGTAGTTTCAAAATGATATATCAATCTTAAATACTTGGTAGGAGAGGGTCTGTGAAAATATAGCCAAGGGGTAGAAGAGAGTTGATACGGCATCAAGGATACCTCTTTGAAGAACACCACAGGGGAGGGGAGATTGGTCAGTTGTAAAAGTCTCTAATTGAATGACAAGATGTAAATTAGTTCAGGATATTCAATGTAAACCCATGGCTGACAGTCTCAAGGGGGAAGGAGAGGGAAATGGTATCAAAATAGTATGAAGAGGACTGCAGTGGTTATGTCGTGGGCTGTTTCTGTGATGAGGACAAAGTCAGGCTGCAGCTGATCAGGTGTGAATAGACCTGAGAACCTACAGCTTTAACAAATACATTTGACAAAAAAAGGTGGAGCTAATGATATGCCTGTTGGGTCCACTTACAATTTTATTGGGTACATCATACACAGGGTTGGGAGGGTTACTTTTAAATTGTAATCCGGTACAATTACAAGTTACTTGTCAAAAAATGTAGTCAGTAACTTACTCTAATTACTTCAATTAAAAAGTAATGTACCAGATTACTTTTAGTTACTTTTAGATTACTTCACCAGCAAACATAAAAAATAAAGACAAATACACTGTGTCATCCTCACAGTGTATTGACAACTCTGCACACTAATAAATGCTCTGAGTGTTATGAACTCTGCTGAACTCTGTGTGTTCAGCCCCAATTAATACCAACAACATGACCTTTAACCTCTAAACCTACTGAGAATCTGACTTTCTTTCTGACTCAGGATCAGAACCATCAATTCAGACTGTGTTCCTCTAGTAGTTCTACAGTCCAGCAGCAGCACCAGGAGCTGGACTGACACTGTTAACACACATTTATATTATATACTCAGCCTGCTGTAGCTGTACTGCTGCAGTGAGGAGCAGGGTTTTGTGTTCAGGTAGGCCATGCAAAGTATTTTTTCAAGAGTTCAGAGTTGATTCATTCCTCAGTGACAGAAGGAAACATGCAGTCTCCAATAAATCCTCCATACAGGCTGAAGATATTATTGCCTCCATCAGATTCTTCTGAGTTCAGCCTGGTGAGGCTGTGGTTCTCAGCAGCAGGTTACTGACAGGTGACACTTTAGCTTCACTGTGAGTTCAGGTGTGTTTCATTCCTATAGATGTGTCTTCAGGTTTGATGAGTTCCTGGATGTTGAGAGTATTTTCACAGCTGGAGGCAGGATTTACATTGTACAGAGAAGTTCTGGGCCTCATCTGACTTCAATACAAAATGTCGACGTTTCCAGCCAAAGAATGAGTTTCTCTCTCTGGAGCAGCCATGACTCCAGCAGCAGGTGGTAAAGTCCATGGCAACGCCGGTTGTTTCATTCACGGTTAAACATATCAGTAGAGCGGGAGGCTGCTCCAAGACAGCGGTCGATGCAGCGTCCATCATTTATATATCTACGGTGTCTACTGTTTATAGATCTACCATGTGGCGGTTTGTGCCGTAAAGTGCTGTAAAGTGTCGTAAAGTGTCACAATGTCTGTATACGGCGCGGATGTGTGTTGTTGCTGCTACATTCCGTCTGATTTTCAAAAGTAATCCCGCTCAGTAATCCGTGTTTTTATCAGAAGTACCTGTAACGAGATTACATATTTTTTGCGTGTACTGTAACGGATTACAGTTACATTTTTTTTTAAACCTGATTACGTAACGCCGTTACATGTAATCCGTTACTCCCCAACCCTGATCATACAGTAGCTACGCTATCGTTGATGGCAATGGCTAATCTATAAATTTGCCACTATAAAATTCATATTGTTGAATTTCTGATGACAGTTTTATGTATGACTTAATGTTTTGCTAAAAGATAAGTCCAAGGTGCTGTCCATGGTTCTGAAATAGCCAATCCACCATTTTGGTGAAGGTTTTCAGTGGGTCACTGTTTTAGTAAGTCCAAGACACTGTCCATGGTGCTGATATGACCAATTGACTCTTGTGGTAAATGTTAATATTAGATTGATGTTTACTAATAAATCCAAGGTGCTGTCCATGGTGCTGTAATAGGTAATCCACTATTTTGGTGCAGATTATCAGCAGGTCGCTCTTTCGTGAAAAATCCAAGGCGCTGTTTATAATGCCTAAATAGCCAATCCACAATTATGGTGCAGAGTATCAGCAGGTCACTGTTAATATTTCACAACATCTCTCAGCATTTAGCAGAGCAGTATAATCCCACCACTGTGACCACTTTATAATATAATTAATGACAGAGGTAACAAAAACTTATTACAGGCCACATAAAACTTGTCATTTTTTTGGCAGGACAGTTGGATTTGATCACCCAATGCCATAATGAATTTCAATAAAATGATGATAGAGCAGGAATGAGAATATGATCAGAACTTGAATAGTAAAGTTGGAAAACAAACCTATGAAGACTGAGAATGAGCCTTGGTCATAATGACTGGGTGAACTGAGACCATGCGGGCATGTGTGCGTTGTAAGAGGGATGGGTTGAGTCAATAGTAGTAGTAGTTGTCAGGGTATTTTGTTTCCTTGGTGTGAACTGGCAAGTGAATGTTGAAATAAAAAAAATAAAAAAATCAGCCAAAGCTTTCATCGTGGTCATTCTATGCTCTGTAGCAACACAAATCTTACTTATACAGTACGGGCCATCCAAACAACTTCTCCCAACTAGTGTCCTGATGTTGCAGAATCCACATAATAACATATAAATAACACTAAAAAGGAGTCTAGCAGATTGCGAGCTAGTCACACAACCGGGTCAGCACATCAGCGATTGGACTGCACTGAACACAAAGGCTGGATCAGACACAGAGCAGATTAAATGGACGACTGCAGCTGAACTTGCACATTCTATGCTACAAAAGTCTAACAAACCAGATGAAAAAAGCTCAGGAAGTTGCTCAGAAATGTTGTCCTTGTGTTGCGAAGACAGGGTGTTTATCTAAAACATGTTTCCTGAGTCTTTCGGTTATTTATTCAAGTGAATTAGCTGCAGTTTATGTGCTGTTGTGGCCGTGACTGTGACAAGTATCCTGAGTGCATAATGGAGAGAGAGCAAACAGTGCGTGCCTGTGTGTGTGTGTGTGTGTGTGTGTGTGTGTGTGTGTGTGTGTGTGTGTGTGTGTGTGTGTGTGTTTGTGTGTGTGTTTTGTGTTTGTGCGTGTGTGTCTTAGGCAGTCAGGGAGTGCTGCTTCTTGTTTATTGTCTGTGTGACTGGCAGTCGGGCAGCATGAGGGTTGACGGTTAATCAGTGCGTCACTTCCTAATGGGCTGAAATGTACACACAAATGTATGTGTATACACACACACACACACACACACACACACACACACACACACACGCACAGCAAGGAGCATAATTGCCTGTGATTGCATTTGGATACCCATCCACACTCATGCTGATTAGCAATGTGACGTTAACAGAAAGTAACTGCAGAGCGTAGAAGGGAGGGTGAGACGGGGAAGAGAAGCAAAGACGACTTATTAGCTCGCACAGTTGTCTGAATATTGCCATTAATGACAAATTTGGGGCAATTAAAGTGATTCTAAATCCACTAAACAACCAATATATCTGTTCATGGTCAATCAACATGCTCCCTATCTGTGCTACAGTTTAATGCAACAACCCTGGAGCGCTGCCCGAGGAGAGGGATTTGCTTCTGGATTTGAACACGGTCAGATGGCAAGTCCAAGGTCAGATACAAGCAAATCTGCCATTTTAACTTAAATCTTTTACCAATAGCATGACAAACTAGAAGCAGCTGGATGTTTGACAGGTAAAAGGTCACGACAGGTCTGAGGAGAGTTAAAATCAGGAGAGTGTAGTTTCACAGCTATGATGACCTGTTCACTTTTATTTCAACCTCCTTCATCAAAGTGTAGAATTAATCTCGTCTCAAAAAAACAATGCTGAGTCAATATCAAATCAACCAAACCCATAAAAAACAGTTTTCTGACACTTACAAGTAAATGGCCATTGATCAAATCTTTCTCTGAAGGAATTGTACTGCTCCCAATAAATACAGAAACAGCATTTAAGAGGATCTTCTTAAAATACATAGCTTTTGAACTGCATTAAAAACAAAAGCTAAATGGACAACTGTGACAAGCCACGGTTCACTAAAGATGGACGACAAAAAATCTGCAATCGACCAGTTTGCATCAGATACTATAGTATCAGTGTCAAGCTTTCCTGCTCTCAAGACAGTCCCAGAACAAGTCCAGTAAGCCCAAAAGAAGGACATTTATTTCAACTGAAATGCTGTTTTGATTACAAGAGGAGCAAAGACACCACAGTTTGAGTTCTTTGTGGAAACTATTTATTTTCATGTATAATCAAATTATTTTAGGATTCAGCCAATGTAACCAGGCAAACTGAACCACATGAGTACTTTTCTACCATAATGTGAACTATCAGAATACCTGTTGTTGGCCCATCATGTTGTGGTTGAGGTATTGGTATTGATATTGATATTGATATTGATATTGATATTGATATTGATATTGGTATTGATATTGGTATTGGTATTGGTATTGGTTCTTCTGTTACCAGGTGGGACACAAAATTATCCTGCACTCTTCATTACCACAGTTAGCAAGCCTGAAGTTGCTTGATACTTTAATAGCTTCCTACAGGTGCTTAAAGCTTTATCCAAAATGGATTTACAGCAGCCCTGCCATGGACTTGCAACCTGTCCAGAGGATATCCTGTCCTAACCCACTGTAAACTGGGACTGGCTCCAGCGCCTGCAACGGGACAAGTGGTTAAGAAGATGGATGGATTCACAGCACCACGTCAGCAGCCCTAACTCATGGTTGCTTTATGCCAATGTGTCTGCGTCAGTCCTGATTGAGCATCTCGCTCTGCTAATCATTCAGCCAATCATGCTCTTACAACTCATGCTTGGATCTCACAGTCAGTCAGTCAACTGGAATAGATCTTCTCAGGTTTCACTAAGAAAGTTGTCTGGCAGTACACAGCCAAAGGTTCATGAAATGATGTCATTATCATAGAATTCCAATTTTTTGTGGGGGGGTTACTGGTCCACGTTGTACAGAAGACCAAATCATTGCATGATGAGATTCAATGTATAACTGGAAACACTGGTTGGTCCTACAGAGTGTGCTTATTCTGATATGTTATACAGAGGTCCATAGAACTTTGTTTTTGTCATTCCAGTTTGACAAAATCCAATAAGATTATCCATCTCGACGTCACACAGTCGTGACACCTCTGCTGCACATCACAGACCACAAGGAGACCCAGACCTAGATGCAAAAAGAAAAAAAAAAGCTTCAGCAGTTCATTCTAAGGCAAAAAACACTATCAGTACTTTGGAAAAAGTTGGGCACAATCAGAATCAGAATCAAATTTTATTGCCAAGTACATTTGTCCATACAAGGAATTTGCTGTGGTGGAGAGACCAAGGCAGCCATTTGCGGTGCCCTGAGGCCCCTCACAAGGCTCCTCTCTGAAGAGAAAAAGTAATTTGACTAAATTGCCCCCGACATGAGAATGTGCCACCTTACACGTACCACCAAGTGATGCCGCGCTCCGGTTGCCTTGATTTTGTGCTCAAAGCCTGACTTGTTTTTCTAGACTGTTGCACATTCAGCTCTTCCCCAAAACTTCAGTTTCTTTGAAAATAGTTCATTGTTAGTATAGAACAGCAATACCACTCATTCAAGATCACTTAAAAGGTTTTCTCACTGATTAACAGCCCTTGAAGCACTTTATAATGCCATATTCACCCATTGATTCACACTTGAACACTAATGAACTGCTATACAATTCACTCAGTCCATCCATTCAGAACAGTTTGGCATTCAGTGCCTTGCTCAAGGACACTTTATATGCATCGTATGAACAGATGCAACCTTGAGACACAATCTCATTCTGCAAACTGAGCCACAGCTGCCCAGGATTATTAGAGAAACAGCACATCATCAGCAGGGTAAAACTAACTTCATGAGGGTTTAAACCCAGATCACATTCCTTAATTGTGGGTGAATAATGCAGCACTTGGTGAATGCTGCTTCACAATCATAGGAAGAGTCAAAAACTCAAAGACCAACAGTGTTATGAACACGTGGCTCAAACCATTCATTATCCCCTGAGGTAAATTTTCTGACACGTCCTGCTTCTGACCTCCCTGAAAACTCAAAGAGTCAGGAGGATTGTGAGGTCCTGCTCAGGGTCTGCATTCACCACTGGCCTCAAAAAGCAAGTTTTACAGTTCGAAAACCCCAAAAAGTTGCAAATCACTTTTAAATTCATCAAAAATTCATGTTCTTTTGAGTTTGAATCATTTTTTTTCTGCATCCAATGGTCAATAAGTGTGAACTTTTACTAAGTTGTGTTACACAGCTGGCTGGTGTATCGTACTGATTGTGGCACTCATCACTAACCTACCAGAAGAAGCAGCATCAGCACATGTAGGGTCCGCAACAAAGCTTTTCATTGTTGGGCTGCATTGCTGTGCCAATATCAAACACTGTCTGGAGAACTGGGATTTCATTTTTTTACTGACCGACCCTCAACATACTGTGCATGGTTGGCCTAACAAAAGATCTTTCAGGCTATCGAAGTTCAATATTCACCAGAATTGAAATGCCACGCATGTTCTAAAGGGTTTATACTTGAATGAGAGGAGAGGCATATTGCAATGCATCAGGGCTGATTTACAGCAAATGATTATTAATAATCAGATCTTGCACATAGCATCTTCATGAAAAGATAAACAGTTTTTTTTCCCCCCTACGCAGCCCTCCTCACTCGATCCCATGAAAAGACTGAGAGACGTCTCATTCTTCCTGTGTATGCAGATGGGAAGAGAGCGGGAGATTGAATGGATGAGAGGGAGGGATGGAGGGCAGGGAGGAAATAGAAGAACCGGGAGGCAAAGAGATGAGAGCGGGGAGGAGGGGAGGAAGGGGCATGGTGAAGATGAGGAGAAGAGGCAGAGAGAGCAGCAAAAAGAAGCAAGGAGAGGGAATGACAGCCTTAATGTGTCTGCTTGAGTGACAGCCATGTACGGGTATTGACAGTGTGATTAGGGAGCAGAGAAGACGGTGGTTAAATGGCTTGTTAACCGGAGCCCTAAATACTGGCAGCACGATGGAAGGGAATGTAGAAAAGGAAATGGAGAGGGAAAGGGAGGCTCCAAAATACTGACAGAAAGAGAGTTGAGGTTGTAAGAGCGAGAAAGTGAGTGGCTGGAAAGGAGATAAGTGAACGTAAAGGGGAAGGGGGGAAAAAAAAGCTTGATCTTTTATTGGCTGACACAGCAAGACACGGAGAGAGCAGTAGAGCGAGAAAATCAGGGGAAGAGGCTGAAATGACAGACAGATATTCAGGTAAAAGGAACTCAGAGGCTGGAGGGATTCAGACTGCGTCCAACTGGAATCTAAGTGTTGTCCAGCTTCAGTGCCATAAACGTGATCGACCTCACTGCTCAGGACCGGGCTTCCTGCGAAAAACTTGCACGTTATCCTTGTGCGTGTGTGGATTTTCGTGTGGAGTGTGGAGAGAGCATGTATTTGAAGAGAAATCATGTCCATAAGGCTCCATTTAACGATTCAAGTTCATTGTTTTTGTGTTTTCAGTGTGTGCTTCCATAAAGCTCATTTTCAGAGGCTCCGAGCACCATTGTTGTGTAAAGGGACACCTAAAACGCAACAAAAGTGTTGTGTTTTCACTTGAAAACATATAAATAGGGTCTACAATCCCTCGTTGATATGAGTTCTTGTGGTTTTCTTTGTCTCTGTTGCTTCTTGGCAGCCTGTCTGGGGTGAACCCAGCCGTCGCCCGTGCTCAGTCGGGATCAGCTCCAGCACCCTGCAACCCCAAGTTGGATAAAGTTGTAAAGAAGATGGATGGACGGTACTCACAGACAAAAAAAAAAAAAAACCCTCCTGACTGCATACAGCTATTCACCATAACATCAAAATCAACTTCCACATCCCCTGACATTTACCACTTCACCAGCAGTAAATTAATACTCTATATCAAAACGTCTTTGAGTAACAGTAATTTAATCTATCAATCTATTCTTATTCTACTGCAGTTTTGTCCAAGTTAGTGTCAAGGAGAGTTGGAGCCAATTGCAGCTAAAAGCTTCACTGCCCTGGGTTTCTCCTCTCTCCCTTCTCGCTCTCCATACGCTGGCGTTCATATGTCACCATTACCCTGTCTGTGCTTTCCTGGAGGATCTCTGGCAGTTCATGATCTCAGCTTCCTGAACCCATCAAGTCTGCAGCGGGTGGATTAGCTTGCCGTCTGAAGATAATCTGCCGCTTTTTGCTCTCTGTCTCTGTCCTCTCGAGTCCTCTCTTTCTGCTACCAGACAACGTTTGGTTCTGCAAAGGTTTCTACTTGTTAAAAGGAAGTTTTCTCCCGTGCGTTCCCATGTGGAATATTTGGGTATTTCTCAGTGAAACAGGTTTGACATATAAATTGAATTGAAATTTAATTAATAAAATTGGGTGAGAGGTAAGGCACGTCATTAGTAGGTCCTCAGTCTATCAGAATCACACACACACACACACACACACACAGACACAAGCACACACACATACACACTAGCTAAAACAATATTATTTCTCTCATATTTGCCTTTAATTTGGTGTCTGGATCATTTTATTGACATTTGTTGATGCTTTCCCATTTTAATTTCCAAGGTATTCAATTCACCATCAAACAGCAGGCAGAAGGTTCGCTTACCACACAACAACATCTTCGATCTAGAGCCAAGGTAATGGATAATGTGGACAGATTAATTGAATAAATCAAGCAGCGCCGCACGTATGATCCTGTAAATTGTTTGACGAATCATTAAGAAAATCTGCACTTTGGCCAAGTGATTAATTCTCAGTAATTCTCACTAATTGTTGGCCAACATTGGACAAAAAACACTTCTGGAATTATTTCTGCAAGATTGGCACGGGCTTTTACCATCTCATTTATAATTTTTCTTCCTATTTTTCATTGTTCACAGAATTTTGGACAAGACGCTGGCAGTTCGCGGAGCTCGTTTTTATTCATTTTTGCAGCATTTCAAACTTGTTTTTGGCAAAGGGGAGTTTTTCTCAACCGGTTTCTGGCGGCGCGCTCGCTGTGATTGGGCAGTGTTGGACCAATGCTAATCGAAAGTGGCGGCGTGCCCGTTTTGGCAGCGTGTCACGTATCGACAGAGCAGCGGACACTTTCTCAACTCCAAATTCTTGCTGCAGGACATTTTCTGGCAGGGAGCGTTAACCGTCTGAGCCAGACACGCACACGCGCACACACGCACAGGGTTGTGCATGTACTTATAAATACAGAAATGTGCGAAGAGAGGACAAATGAGACGCAGGCATCGCGGGGGCGGCTGGGTTAGGTGTGAACATGTAAATGACAGGCGTATGGGCAAGAATAACACAGCCAGCATGTCCTTCTGTTTTCCTCATGCTTATGAATAAAAGATGGACGGGGCTACTTTTTGCACCCTCTGCAGATTGATTGAGTCAAGTCACATATGAGGGCTGATTTGCCAAATTTAGACCTTTCGGTTCCTTCAGTCAGTCAGAGTCAGAGTGATAAACTTTCAGCAGCCCTCTCCAATGCCATTATTTTCTGACAAAGGTCTCACCCTCTCCTTCAATTAATTCATCTTGATTGAGTGGCAAAAGTAACAAAGCATTCTTTTGGGATATTTGTGTTTTTATAAGAAATTTTAATTAAATATAGAAACGAATGGAAGACAGTTATTTGCAAAATGTCACAAACTTCAAAAGTTGGAACTGAGATATTTGACTTTAAATATTAGCTAAACAGTATTAAAATAGCATTGGCTAATTTTGGATTTGTATGGGAGCAACACATTTCAAATTATATTTGAAGGAGGAAAGCCTGGCACTAAAACCAATGACAGCATCCTGCAACCAAAACATCAACTTTATTAGAGTCAGTCAAATCATTTCAGGACATCAAACCACTGAATCAAGTTCACAAACTCAAACAACTGAAGCATCAATAATGGCTTAAGTAATAATTGTCCATTGTTACTGCAACTTTAGAAAATTAATTTACTTTTACAAAATGATTGCAGTTATTTCGAAGAGTTTATGTGCACACATGGCTTCTTCTTTGCTTGTGGCTTGCTTGGCTTGTGTTTGCTTAATGTTTTGATTATGGTGTCACCAGACAGTGGTTTCTAGAAGTGTTCTTATCCCATGCAGTAATTTTCAGTGGAGAATATGAGATTTTTTTTTAATTACGTCTGCGGGGTTTTTTGAGGTTTGGTCTTGTTTTCTGTGCATTGAAAGTCTTCTATCCTCTGATCTTCCATATGATTTAATTTGATTTTATGCAGACTTCAAGGTTGTTGCGATTCTAAATTGAGGAATTTTTTTTGGAACTGAAATTTTAAACTTTAGATGCAGTTTGCCACAGATAAATGAACCTCTGTCTATCTGTCCTATCTTAGAACAGCTCAATCCTGTTATTGTCCTGCTGCAAGTTAACTGAATGTTCCTCCAGTAGTTCTTGATTTATGCCAATAATGATTCCCAACATTTTCTAGCCCCTTTACCTTTATTTTTTAAGAGAGCCCCGAACCCACAAACTCTCAACTACAAAAATATAAAAGCTGAAATACAATACTAAATGCACAACATAATCTTGAGACCATCACATAAATACAAAAGTCACCTCACAGATCCAAAAGTACAAACACAAACCAGAAAACAGCCATATGAGTAGAAGCCATAACATACGTTAATTTGAATACCGCAATACAAACACACTCAGGTGACAAGGCAAACATAAAAGCCTCAACACAAATATAAAAGTTACACAGAAACCTCAACAAGCACAACATGAACACAAAATAAAAAAGACTAATATAAAAAAATGTACAACACAATCGATGGAGCTTTTTAAGGAAGCTGCACTCGCAGAACAAGTGGGGCTGGGAATGAAGCAGAGGAGAATAAAACCCTGTAGCCGTAACTTTAACTGCAGCGTGATCCATAAAGACACATTTTAACCTGTAAAGATTTTTATATCGTAGTTAGCTTCTGCATTTTGACCTCACTAGCCTGTATGCTTCCTGTTATTGGGCCCCATTAAGAGGGTAATGCAAGATCACACACACGCACACACACTTCACCCTCCTGCCAGAAATCTCATCTTTCTCTCGGGCCACTGTTGTGTGCTGAACCTCCTGAATCATTTTTTGTACTTTGCTTCGTTTAAAGCTAATGAAGTGGCTTAAAACTTGATGTTTCATGCAGGGGGGGCCTCCTCTCAACACAACTTTTTTTTTTCTTTTACTTAAATTACCCTGTAAATGATTTTAACCATTCAGGTCAATCATTGAAATGAGGGGGTTTTGCTCCATCTCGGCTCTGGGGCCTCCAGTCTGTACTCAGCACAGATGTTTCTGTATACTATGCCTCAGCCTGGTTATGGCGTTCCATGTACGCCTTTCCTGCCAGCATCTTGCACTGATGACTGGTAGGGCACACATATTGATGCCCTGGATTTTATTCTCGCCATTCGGCTGACTGTTCAGGACCTGTCTCACTCTCTGGAGGTTTTTTGACTGTAACTGACCTCCGGGCTGCTTCATCATTGGTTGCCATTTGCCTGTGGTATCCCCAGGTATTCGTAGCTGTCTGCTGCTCTTGTGTGTTTTGCACATGTGTGTTTAAAAGCAGAAGTGAACTGTGGGTCAACACACACTATGAGTCAGAGAAAAACCTTCCTTGTTTTGACAGTGTGTTTTTGCAAAGTTTTACTCCAATTCAAATGAATAAAAACTAGATTCACTATCTAATATTCGTGTCAACAGATATGAGATGTCTCATTTTCTCATTTATGTGTGTGTGTGTGTGTGTGTGTGTGTGTGTGTGTGTGTGTGTGTGTGTGGGTGTGGGTGTGGTCCTGAAATAGTCACAGGAAATATATTCATAACACACAGAAGAGAAAAAATATTAAGAAATGCTTGTGTTATTAGTGTTTACAGAAGATACAGTGAAATGAATTCAAATGGACAATCAAACTGTGTCTATATTAAAATTTAAAATTAATGAATTTACCCATTTATTAATATGCCATGCAGCATGACAGCCTGACGGTATTTTAATGTGTGAAAATCGTGGGCGGTAAGATCATTGTGGTTTGGCATACACCTTCCTCAGCAGAAACAAATGCACTGGAGGTGCATGGGTGCCCCAGCAAAGATGGCGGCCATGCCAATCAGGAGGTGGTGGTCGACCGTCTACAGAAGAAGAAAGGAGAATGAAATAGTCATTGCTGTACACTGATGTTGAGGCAAGATCTAGGAGCTAGTTCAGTACTTAGTTGGTTTCAGTCTCCAAAGAATCAGTTGCTGTTCCATTGATAAGAAGTGAAGTAAGAGTCAGCAGTTGGTAAAATCTGCTTCAACCCTTCTGGCTGTAACAACAATTTCAGGATCTGTGGGTCAGAAACATAGCCTTATCTTCTGATCACTGAGCACTCCATTGTGGCTTTTGGTTATAAATCGTTTATTTGTTTCTGTTGCGTCGTGGCTTTTTGTTGTTGTGTTGTTACACTTTTTGTTGTGCTGTGGCCCTTGCAGTTGTATTGTGGCTTTGATCCTTCTGGAGAGCCAAATAAATCCATTTCCAGACCTCTTAAATGGGCAGTGGAACCAGTATCAGCCCTGATAGGTTCAAGTTACTTGACTGTAACTTTTTCCATTCATCCTTTAAGCTTTGAATGCCAATATAATACAATATAATTAGCAAAATGTAACTTTGATTTACTATAATCTAAAAACATACCATTGCTTCAACTACATTTATGTGCAGGATTCAACTGATGATATTTAATATGGGTATTTTCTTTGCGTCCACACTTTGAAGCCTGAAACATCAGTGGGCTTCTTATGATTACATTTCCTGGTGTGTTCCCTAATGTGCCCGGTAAAGGGTTAAACAAAAATAAATAAAATTGTAGTGTCCTCAGTTGCACTTCATTAATATCAAGACTGTGTGAGAATAAAGGTTTCTATTAGTAAGGCAAGCTGAAAGCTGTCTGAACTGATTCCGATCTTCTGGGAAAAAGTGAAACAAGTAAGCAGATTTAATTTATATTTGTTTGCTTTTCGTAATCTGCAAATGCTGTGGAAAGTTCTCTCTCCTCTCCTAGTTTACTTTGTGTTCCTTCTCTGTCTAGTTTTAAGCACACCAACATCAAACTTTAATCATTTTTCTGTGTCTGTGTATATGGTGCTTGACCAAATACTCCACTGAACAGATGGCAGAAGCTACCGCTGTGGTGAACATGTTCAACTATGGGACAGATCTCCATCATTTTGAGAGTTTTACGGCATTTTGTGTGAAATTAAGCATCTGGTCAAATAGAATTCCAGCATTCAAAGCCCTGCAAAAAGGGGCCCTCGGTCTTTATAAATGCTTCTGACCAACTGTGGAACAGCTAATTAAATGAAATTATGATTCAGGCAGCTTCATAATGTATTTCGAGTGTCTGGAAAAACACACACGAGTGTTTACTTGACTTCAAAAGTCTGAACTGGATTTACTGGTGCTACTGTCAATGGGAAGGTACAAACAATGTGGACTTGAATTTAAATGTATCCACACATCAGTCCACTGAAGGTGAGCAGAGAAAAAAGTTTTAGAATCTATTGAAATATGTGCATTTTTGATATCATATACATTCCTGTTACATATCCAATAAATTAATCTCACCGCAGTGATCCTCGATTTTTGTCATTGCTTTTCTTGATTTGACATGTGTTTTTAACAAAGTTCAAGGTGGAGTCTAGTCATCGTACTGTAACACTGTTTAAATCCAAGCTCACAAAAATCGTGTGGCGTTTAAATCTTTAGATTACAGATTAAATTACATGTATTACAATCAAAAAGAAAAAAAAAGTGGGAAGATTTCTTGAATTTATTTGTACAGATTATGACTTCCTGTGCCGAAGCACAACCTCCTGCTTCCTGCCTGCAGAGCTTCATCATTTTGTCCAGGTTGGTTTGAGTAGCTGAAACTCCATCTGACTTCTTCTTAATTACACCCAAACAGAAATGTAGACTCTACCTCCAGGACTTCATTTAATTTTGTGACAACTCTGGTTAACTTAATGACAGCAGGAGTTTATGTCTTTGAACAGTTTATTCCATCAATACTCAATAGAACATTTGGCGTAACAGGACATAGCAGGAAAATCCAGACTTGCTTCTGTTTGCAGTACAACGTAGTGAACAGCAGCAGAGAAAACTTAGGTTAAGTGAAAAAGAAACACTGAATAAAAAAACCCACTGAATTTTGGACTTGGGTATCCCGAGAAATTAGTACAATTCTGAGATGTAGACTTTGTTTGGATCCAGGCCAGTTTTTATTAGGACTGCCCACTAAAAATTTCTATCCACATCCTAAATTATTAAAAAAAAAATTACTTGCTTTGGCCAGGAAGTGTATTCTGAAAAAGTGGATTATGGACAAACCTCCAACTGTCACTGATTGGTTTAATGAAATTTTCAAAATTATGCCAATGGAAAGAATAGGTGCTAGACTGGCTGGAAATCATGACTTGCTTACTGACATGTGGCAGCCCCTTATTGATTACTTGCCTGGAAATATAAAAGAGACTGTTTTAAAAGGATCAGGAGTAATTGTTTAAAAGGGTGGCTTGTTGAATGTCAAAAGATGCCCATACTGTTTAGTTTCTGTCCTGTATATATTTATATATTTTTTATTTATTTCTCTGTTTTCCTTTATCTTTTCTAATGATGGACGATGTGTACCCTCCCTGCTCAGTGTTTGTGTTGTTTGTTTATTTATATGTTTGAAAAATTAATAAAATCTTATTAAGAAAAAAAAACCCACTGATTTCATGTCAACATTTTATTTACAAACAGTAGGGTGAAATAAGCAAAATTGTGCCTTTTTTAGTAAAACACTCAAAAACAAAAGTTGCATACAGAACTTAAGTCATGGAACTTCCTCAACATTATTAATTACAACGTCCATGTATTCATTTGTGGCTTCTCACCTGTGTGAGCTCTCCTGCGGTATAACAAACGACTCTGTCTCCAACTAAAATATTCTCATGTGGATCTTGCAGAATCGAAGCAGACGGATGTGTGTGAAGACAGCCTTTATTCAATACTCCACTAACCGCTGTCATGCAGACACACCACTTTGACAGGTTACTTCAGCCTTTTTAACCCCCACCATCGGTGCACCACCAAGCCCCGCCCCTTTGAATGTGAGAATTCCCTAATCCACAGGCACCACACTCAGTCGCTAACCTGATTGGCAGCTTCTTAAAGGCTGGTTTTATCTGTTATGGGTCTTGTGTTTAGATTTAAAGTCTCTATTCAGATTAACTTAGAGTTTTTTGGTGTGTTCTGGGAGGTTGACAGTACTTAAAGAAAATTGATACAAGCACAGGGAGAACATGCAGACTCTAAACTGATAAAGGTTCTATATGAAGCCAATGTGTTATTATTTATCATCATTAAATACCACATACAGCAATGAGTGCTGTACCTTTGAAGTGTGATTGATGTTACGTAGCGAGCCTACGGCGTGTGTAACTCCGTCTTTCTTATTAGTGTGTCAGTGGTTTGTACCTTTATTGTTGTGTGTTTTTGTGTTTGTGGAGTGCTCAGTTCTGCCTTCTGAAAGAGTCTCCCTCAGTTTTACTGGTTTGGGTTTTTTGCGTAAGCAGCTTAACTTTGTTATTATTACTAAATTGTTTTGGGATTTTTTTGCTGCAGTTTTTCACTATTTTTATAAAAGCCTCTTGAGAAGTGAGAAAAATAATTAACTTTGTGGCAAACCTATTTCCACACGGTTTTCATCTTGCGTCCCGTTTTCCCACCTCGAGCCAGGGTTGTTGGCCCGGACTTGAACATGGGCACTCTTGCTGTGAGGTGCCAGAACAAACCACAACCCCACCAATCCACCCTCGCCACAAAGAAAGGGACCAAATGTAAACAAAATAAATATTAAAGAAGTGATATCAGCGTCCTCAGTGGACAAAAAAAAAAAAAAAAAAAATCATAATATATATTTAGTATGACTCACACAGCTTGTAATGCGCTTCTCGTGGTGCAGGACTGTGTAGGATAGGATCAGTTAAGATATGACATTTCTAAAGTGAAATCCAAAATGCAGCGGAAGTTTGGGAGCCATTTCCCAGAGACGAGGGAGGGAAGAAAACCGCAGACAGATGAAAGGGGAGATGAGGGGATGGTGTGAGAGAGCGAGATGGAAAGAGGCTCAGGTAAAGCATGGAGGAAATAAAACAGATACCAGAGTTAGGAAATGAAAAAGACAAACAGTCAGAGGAGGAAAAAAAAGTTATATAAAAGTACTTTAAGGAGCTTATCGCTCATTTGATAATCATCATTCAATTTGATTGGTTGGTAGATAGAAGGTCAAGGAGGCAGTTCCTCATAATTGTGCCTCCCAGCTCGGCCCGACTCAGTCCTTTCAGGTACTGGGTATCGCGTGCATCTACCTGTGTTTGTGTGGTCCTGTACTACTGTCTTTGTGAGGACCAATTTGGGTTGTAGACCTTGGGAATGAGGAT